>NW_026781836.1:0-37500 GCF_030144855.1 Hypanus sabinus
CAGTCTAAGTTCAGAGAGCAGTTCATAGCCGCAGGTAAATGGCCAGTGATCACAATTGTACGCTTAATCAGGAGACAAAACAACTGACGGCTGCCAGGCTTTATTCCCAATGGCTCCAGACTGTGATGTGATACGGAACCCCAGATATTGTGATCATTCGCTGCAAATAATACCGATAGCGGGACAGAATGTTAATTCAACAGAGGCCATAATGTTAGATGGGCAATTTTGCAGTTTATGCTTTGGAGCAGTCACATTTCAAGATTCATGATTCAGGTTTAACGATTGAATAATGTCATTCTCTGTAGAGAAGTGGAAGGAGAACAAAGTGTTTGTTACTCCAGATCTGATGCAGCACAAAAACCATAAAATATAAAATACACATCAGGATATCAGGATTTTCCTCTCAGGAATTACTTTCACCGGAGAAAGCAGGAATCAGCAATCCATGCAAGCAGATACAATTCTGATAAGAAGTATACACCAGTAAACTTCAATGAGAGAGCGACCCAGAAAAACGGAGACGTCACCACTATTGAGGAAAACGTTAACCAATGGAAGAGTCTGACTCCCCATGGAAGACATCCCCACAGTCTGAGCAGACTAGATGTCGACAAGGAGGCGTCGAACGCCTCGCTCAGGGATGGAGATCTCTTCCCAGAAACAGAAGTGTTCCTAGTAGCAATACAGAACCGGGTGGTTAACACACACAAAAAAATCAAAAATACATAAAAAGACCAAAAACTCAGAAAGCTTGCTTTAAAATGCAAACTCACAAAATAAATCAGTCCTGATTATAAATACAAGCCTGATCCAGGTCTGGAGTCAGAATAACACAAATTATATGATGACCGATCAGTTCGTACGGATCAGACAGTCCATAAGAACCGCCTGGATATAATAGTCCAGGATAAACAGGCAAGAACCATTTTTTTAATAGATATAGCCATTCCAAACACACATAATTTACAGAAATCAATCAGCGAAAATCACCAGAAATATGCTGAATTAGAATAGGAAATTGAAAGTCTTTGGAACATGACCAGGGTATACATTGTCCCGATATTAGTATCTGCAACTGGTATCACGCTGAAGTCACTAAGCAATGGTATTTAACAATTAGGGAGCCACCATACTGAGCACCACTGGAACAGCCAGAAAGTTTGTAGCAATTGGGAAATGAGTGTGCTTGTCTCTGACCGTACCTTAGGTTATACCAGCTTGAGCTGAGAAAAAAAAACAAATAATAAAAATGATTTAAAAACCCAATCAATATAAATAATTGAGATCGTTTATATAGAAAGATTGTTTTTGATCATTACATGACGCCGTGCTGTAAGTGACGAGAATTGATACAGTAGCGATGGAGTTAGTGAATGGAGGTGTTGATCACTTATTCTGCTCGGGGAAAGTAACTGTCTTTGTGTCTGATGGACCTGCCGTGGATATTACGTTGCATCCTCCCTGATGGGATGGGATATGCAGACTACATATAGGGTGTGTAGGGCCCTTCATTATGTTATTGGCCATTTACCGGCACCTTTCTCTATATATCTCATTGATGGGGGAAGCCTGGTTGACTACACGTTGGGTAGTTTTGACTGCCCGTCACTGACCCTTCTTGTCCGCTGTAGGACAGTTTCCAGATCAAACAGTGATGCAGCTTGTTCGGATTCTCTCTACTGCGCAGCTGCGGAATGACGTCAGCACGGATGTGCGAAGCCCAGCTCGCTTCATCCTCCTCAGAAGGTGGGGATGTCGGTGAGATTCCCTGACTGTGTCGGATGTGTTCCGGGACCATAAGAGCAGACAGGCTTTCTCCAGACTGTTTCTGTAATGAGTTTTATACTTCCTTTACTGCTGCTCAGTGATGGACTGGGAGGGGCTTACAGCGATAATACGTACAAAATCCCCAATTTGTCCCACTCAAAGCCCCTCCCAATGATTGCATTAGTTTCAGACTTTTACAATATCTGAAGACCTAACTACTCCTCTGTGATATGTTGATTGTTTCCTTTCGAATGTATCTAATTTTCCACATATCAAAATAGAGAGAAATTACGGACGGTGGCAAAATTTTCCTCCCTGCCGAAACTTTTCCTCGTCATAAACTCTGTAAGTTCGAAATCCCTGAGTACCACCATAATAATTTCATTATCCTTTTTATTATAACTGATAGTTAATAATACTGAGACACTAACTGGAGCATCCATGAAGGAGACTAATTATCCTTTTTATTATAACTGATAGTTAATTACACTGAGAAACCAGCTGGATCATCCACGGAGGAGACTGTTTTATCCTGTACACATGAGGTTGTCGTATTTGCTCCAGACCATTTCTGGATTGTTTCCGTGATCGAATACATCACTCTTCGCCTGTACAGCATCAAAATAGACTTCGGGGCGCCACCAACTGTTTCGTTAACTCACACCAAGGTCTCACACCCGGACAAAATAAAGGTTGGTTCCCTAACCCGAGTTTTATTATTCTGGGTGTTGTTTACATTCTGAAAGCCCAGGCACATAAACGCACTCACGAACAGTCAGACACAAAGCTACGTACAAGGATATAACAAAGAAAAAATACAAAGTTACACACACAGAAACGCAGGCAGACTCATGTACACACGTACACAAAATCACAGATACTTACAATGTCATCCACATAATCAAATACATACAAATGTGTGCAGATTTCCAAAGGACAGACGGACACCGAGACACTGAGACACTTACGCATACAAACAGCCACACACGCATATGCAGACCCAAACACTCACGGTCAAGGAGTTGTAGCCACAGGAGTAGTACAGAGGGAGTCACGCCGACTCACACAAATCCACACTCACACAATGGCCTGAAATCCTTTATTGAATTCACCTTTGTGACAAATTGCCCGCTGAAATATTGCGCCCAATTTAATAGACACGTTAATAAAAAACCGTGGAAAGAGCTTATGTGTTCCAAAGATTCCGTAAAATATACTTGTGGTTTCTAAACCTGATAGAAAACTGCATTCACCTGTAAGGAACAAAGGCATACATTGTACAGAAATATCTGCACTAAACGACACTGGCCTTAAACAGTAAAATATCTGATGCGCCTGATCAATAAAGTATCAGAATCAGCTTTCACATCACTGGCAACGTGTCCTGAAATGTGTTGTTTTACCGCAGCAGGGCATTGCGATCCGTAATAATAATAAACTTCATATTGCAATGAGAAATACATTTTTAATCAAATTAAATAAATAATGGAAAACGAGAAAAGCGGAGTGAGCAGGTGTAACACTAGTTTATTGGTCATTCGGAAACTTAATGGCGGAGGGGAAGAATCTGTTCTGGAACCCTGGACTGTGTGTCTTCAGACTCCTGTACCTTCCCCTTGATGGTAACAATGGGAACACGGCCTGTCCCGAGTGATCGGGGTCCGTCATGATAGATGCCGCCTGTTTGAGGCATCGCCTTTGGAAAATGTTCTCGATGCCGGGGAGACCAGTCCCCATTATGGAGCTGTCTGAGTTTACTACTTTCTGAAGCTTTTTCCGAACCTGTGCAGTCTCCCGCCCGCACTAGACGCTGATGCAAAGAGCTAGAATGGTCTCCCCGCCACATCTGTAGAAATTTACTGGAGTCTTTGCCGACACACCAAGACTCCTCACACTCCGAATGAAGTCCAGCCGCTGCTGTGCCCTCTTTGTAATTGCGTTTATATGTTGGGCCCAGGACAGACCTTCAGAGATGCTGCCGGGCGGGATCTGGAAACTGCTCAGGCTTTCCACTGCTGATCCCCGATGAGGACTCGTGTGGGTTCCCTCCACTTCCCGAGATCCGCAGACAATTCCCTGCTCTTCCTGACGCTGAGTGCAAGGCTGTTGTTGCAACACCACTCAACCAGCTGATCTCTCTCTCTCCTATCCCCTCCCCTTCACCATCGGAAATTCCCCCAGCAACAACTGAGATATCCTCAAATGCATACATGGTGTCTGAGCTGCGTCAATCCACACCGTCGAGGGGACGGAGAGAGAGGAGCGGTGAGCTAAGTGCGCATGCTCAAGGTGCCCCAGTGTGGATTGTCAGCGATGAGGAGACAGAAACATAGAAAACCTACAGCACAATACAGGCCTTTCGGCCACAAAGTTGTGTCGAGCATGTCCCTACCTTAGAAATGACTAAGCGTACCCATAGTCCTCTATTTATCTAAACTCCATGTACCTATCCAAAAGTCTCTTAAAATACCCTATCGTATCCGGCCGCACCACCGTTGCCAGCAGCCCACTCCACACACTCAACACTCTGAGTAAATGTCTTACCTCTGACATCTCCTCTGTACCTACTCCCCAGTACCTTAGACCTGTGCCCTCTTGTGGCAACTATTTCAGGCCTGGGAAAAAAGCCTCTGACTATCCACACGACCAATGCCTCTCATAATGTTATATACTATCAGGTCTCCTCTGATCCTCCGTCGCACCGAGGAGAAAAGGCCGAGTTCACTCAACCTATTCTCATAAAACGTGCTCCCCAATCCAGGAAACATCCTTGTAAATCTTCACTGCACCATTTCTATGGCTTCCACATCGTTTCTGTAGTGAAGCGACCAGAACTGAGCACAGTACTCCGTGGATCTGATCAGGGTCCTATATAGCTGCAACATTACCTCTCGGCTACTAAATTCAATTCCACGATTGATGATGGCCAATACACCGTGCGCTCTTAACCAGAGTCAACCTGCGCAGCTGCTTTGAGAGTCCAATGGACTCGGACCCGAAGATCCATCCGATGCTCCACACTGCCAAGAGTCTCACCGTTAATACTATATTCTGTCATCATATTTGACCAACCGAAATGAGCCACTTCACACTTATCTGGGCTGAGATCCATCTGCCACTTCTCAGCTCAGTTTTGCATCCTATCAATGTCCCGCTGTAAACTCCGACAGCCCTCCACACTATCCACAACACCTCCAACCTTTGTGTCATCAGCAAACTTACTAACCCATCCTCCCACTTCCTCAACCACGTCACTTATAAAAAATCATGAAGGGTAAGGGTCCCAGAACAGCTCCCTGAGGCACTCCACCAGTGACAGACCTCCATGCAGAATATGACCCATCTACAACCACTCTTTGCCTTCTTGTGGGCAAGCCAGTTCTGGATCATCAAAGCAATGTTCCCTTGGATCTCATGCCTTCTTATTTTCTCAAAAACCTTGCACAGGGTACCTCTCAAATGCTTTGCTGAAATACATTTACATTACACCTGTCTTTATGGGGGCATTGAGACTGGATCCAAATGCAAGACACAGACACTGACCTACCAGGAACAGGACCAGATGTGAGAAGGAAGCAAGGAAAATGGGGAAGAAAGAACACTGGACATGACACAGGCCACGGACGAGACAAGGATACCGGGCCCGGGCTAGGACTTGAGCTAGAGTCTAGACAAGGACCCAGAACCTGGGATTTTGACTCGGGCTCGGACCCCAGAACTAGGCGAGGACATGACCAGGTTACAGGACTGAACATGAGACTCATGGACAGGACAAGGAAACCCCAGCACAGGACGAGGGAACCCCAGCATCGGGCTGGGCAAGGTGAGGGACATGGACAAGAGGAGAACACAAAGCCGTGACTTGGAAAGGACAAGGAAACCCCAGCACAGGACGAGGGAACCCCAGCATCGGGCTGGGCAAGGTACTCCTGGGCTGGGCGAGGCACATGGACAAGAGGAGAACACAAAGCCGTGACTTGGACAGGACAAGGAAACCCCAGCACAGGACGAGGGAACCCTAGCATCGGGCTGGGCAAGGTACTCCTGGGCTGGGCGAGGGACATGGACAAGAAGAGAACACAAAGCCGTGACTTGGACAGGACAAGGAAACCCCAGCACAGGACGAGGGAACCCCAGCATCGGGCTGGGCAAGGTACTCCTGGGCTGGGCGAGGCACATGGACAAGAGGAGAACACAAAGCCGTGACTTGGACAGGACAAGGAAACCCCAGCACAGGACGAGGGAACCCCAGCATCGGGCTGGGCAAGGTACTCCTGGGCTGGGCGAGGCACATGACAAGACGAGAACACAAAGCCGTGACTTGGACAGGACAAGGTTTTTGGACGTGATTAGGACTGGACGAGATCCCGAAGTCTTGACTTGGTCGAGGAAGAGACAGGAAAGCAAAACCTTGGTCGAGGGAGTACGGGAACGCAGAACAAAGCCTGGACCCCTCCTTGGGTACAGACACAGGGCCGGGACTCATCACACAGAACACAAAGCCGGGACCCCTCCTTGGTTACAGAACACAGGGCCGGGACTCATCACAGAGAACACAAAGCCGGGACCCCTCCTTGGGTACGGGACACAGGGCCGGGACTCTTCACACAGAACACAGAGCCGGGACCCCTCCTTGGGTACAGAACACAGGGCCGGGACTCATCACACAGAACACAGAGCTTAGAATCCTCCTTGGGTACAGGACGTAGGGCCGGGACTCTTTACACAGAACACAAAGCCGGGACCCCTCCTTGGGTACGGGACACAGGGCCGGGACTCATCACACAGAACACAAAGCCGGGACCCCTCCTTGGGTACAGACACAGGGCCGGGACCCATCACACAGAACACAAAGCCGGGACCCCTCCTTGGGTACGGGACACAGGGCCGGGACTCATCACACAGAACACAAAGCCGGGACCCCTCCTTGGGTACGGGACACAGGGCCGGGACTCATCACACAGAACACAAAGCCGGGACCCCTCCTTGGTTACAGAACACAGGGCCGGGACTCTTTACACAGAACACAAAGCCGGGACCCCTCCTTGGGTACGGGACACAGGGCCGGGACTCATCACACAGAACACAGAGCCGGGATCCCTCCTTGGTTACAGAACACAGGGCCGGGACTCATCACACAGAACACAAAGCCGGGACCCCTCCTTGGTTACAGAACACAGGGCCGGGACTCATCACACAGAACACAAAGCCGGGACCCCTCCTTGGGTACGGGACACAGGGCCGGGATTCATCACACAGAACACAGAGCCGGGACCGCTCCTTGGTTACAGAACACAGGGCCGGGACTCTTTACACAGAACACAAAGCCGGGACCCCTCCTTGGGTACGGGGCACAGGGCCGGGACTCATCACACAGAACACAGAGCCGGGATCCCTCCTTGGTTACAGAACACAGGGCCGGGACTCATCACACAGAACACAAAGCCGGGACCCCTCCTTGGGTACGGGACACAGGGCCGGGACTCATCACACAGAACACAAAGCCGGGATCCCTCCTTGGGTACAGGACGTAGGGCCGGGACTCTTTACACAGAACGCTGAACACGGCAAGACAGTTCCCAACGCTAGGTAGCGGCAAAATGGCCGAACCTTCCTAGCGAAGGCGTGGACACAGACAGACAGGTTCAAACAGGGCAAGGCTCCAGGCAGAGACGAGGAGAGTCAAGTCTCTAGGCCGAGGCAGAGGTGTGAGAAGGAAGCAAGGGAAAAAAGGGAAGAAAGAACACTGGACATGTCACCGGTTCCGGACGAGACAAGGATTCCGGGAGACAAGGAATCCGGAAAAGGATTCTACGTCCTGAGCCAGAGACTGGACAAGGACCCAGAACCTGGGCCTTGACTCGGACTCGGACCCCAGAACTAGGATTCTGGCAAGGCTCCAGAGGCAGAGGCGAGGCGAAGCAGGGCTCCAGAGGCAGAGGCGAGGCGAAGCAGGGCTCTAGGCAGAGGCAAGGCGAGGCGAAAAAGACGAATTTATTTTGTAGATACGTGGATGCAGGAGCGAAGGATTACGTTGACGTTAGATTACTCTAGACCGTCGGCACAATATCCTGGATTGAAGGGCGTGTGCTGTGCTGTAATGTTCTATGGGCAGCAATTATTCTGAATGGCACCCGAGAGAATGGGCAGAAGAGGTCCACGTGATTTCCGTATCAAGCGTTGGCAGGCGAACGGGAAGTTCAAAACAGTAAACAAATGAAATTTACTTCAATGTAAAAGCGATACGGAGGGAATTAACAGCCATTGCTTCCTGTCGTGGGGGAAAGGAGAATTATCCTGGAGAAAATAAGGATAATGTATCTTTCCTTTATCTCCCAAGTTGGCAGGATTTTGTGATTCCACGTGGGCTGAAAGTGAAACACAACTTGTTACGTCAGAACCGAGAGATAGGGATACGTTTTACACCGGTAACAGTGAATATGCGGGGAAATCAAGTTGCAAACACACCTCGGACGAGGAGCGAATCAGGTAAGCAGTGTCCAGTTTATTCCGAAGGTTCAGTTACAGCGCGGAGTCGATATCAGCGCAAGAGCTCAATTGTAATATCTGAGAGCAGTTTGGGTGGGTGTGGAAGCGATAGGGATGGGTTTGGAAGAATATGTTTCGTTGCAGGTCGATGAGTCTGGGTTTAAGATCATGTCAGCATAGACGAAATGGAGAGAAAACCTGCAGATAATTCTGGAAGACACCGAAATACCACAAGTGGAAATGTGCATTTCTGTTCCGACATAAAACCCATAAAATTGTCAGGAAAGACCGAGAAAACAGTTAAAAAGCAATATCAACACTGACTAAATCATAACAACAATGGAAGTGACGGGGAAATTTTGGTACGGTCCCTGACAGGGCCAGAGAACTAGTTTTAGTCCTAATCTCGGTGACTTTCTCTCCGGAGTTTACGCGTTAACACTCAGACTACAAGGGTTCATCCTGGATTCCAGGGTTTAATCAGACAACAGAAAGTCATTCGTGGTGCTGCTTGGTCAATTGGCCGCTGCACATTACTTCTATTGTACGTGTGAATGGTGGAATCTGCACGGAACGGAACAAATGTGGACAGAACAAGAGATCGATATTATGTTAGTATAAATGGGTGTCTGATAGTCGGTGGAGCCTCGATAGTGTGATAGTGCCTGCTGTAATGCCGCAAATTTCGATGATTCAGTGGCTCTGAGAGACAGAGTGTTATGGCGAAACATTTTGACTGATAGATCTACAATGTCTGATGCATCTGATGTCAGGTTTCAGGCTCCACTCTCTAAATAAAAACCGTGAATATCTTGGAAATGTGCGAAAGATGTCGACTGGAATAATCCCCGAGAAAGAGATGAGATGCGTGGAGAGCCTGGAGTGGCGGGCGTCACCTGTGCAATAGAGCCGGTCTGAGGGAATCCAATGATCAAACAAAATATACACAGAGGAAGTTTACCAATGGCAGGAAGGTCACGAACCGGGACCCAGAATACTAACATGACCAGCAAAGCAAAGACTGAAGTTACAAAAGGGAAATAAGTTACTCTGGTATGATTGGCTGAATGGTCCCATTCTGCTCCCCTGTCAAATGCATTTATAGTCACGTGGTTCTGCCGTTCTCTGCATGAGATCTCTCACTTTACAATCATCCTGTTAAAATCCATGTTCTCTCACATTAAACCTCTTTTGAATAGTTCAGAACTCGCCTGTATCGGGAGAAAAAATGGTTCTGTCTACATACCATCTCCATGAAGGTCGTAATCTTATAAAACTCAATAGACAATAGAACACAGATCAATACACCAGAGCGACAGGCTCCTCGACTCCCGATGATTCGCCAAGCAAATATAAACAATTAGTCTCCGCTAGGTCTCCCGTGCTCTGGTGTGAATAAAACCAGCTTCTTCAATTCCTATCGTTTTTCCGACAGAATAACTTCTGAAGTAATATTTAATTCGATGTTTACATCAGAATTTCTTCACTCACGTTCACACCGTTGAGTCGCGTGCACAGTGGTATTTACCAGGACCGCAAGTAACAGTTAAGGAATATCTGGCAGAAATGTGAATTAATTGACTATTGACACGATAAAGATCAATTTCCCTGTTGTACACATGAGCAGCTGATCACTCTCAATAACTCCAGAGCGATCGATTCGGTGGATTTCACACAGAAGAGAGTAAACTCTTTATCTGTGTTTCGACAGCTAAAAAGCTGTTTTAACTGACAGCAGCGGCGGAAAAAGAGCGACCTGGTATCACCAAAAGCCAAATAAAATAGGAATTGCTTGGATCATCCGCTTAACGCAACTATTTTAAAGTATTTGTTTGCATCCTGCAATATAGTGGCTAAAATTCAACAACACAGATTACACCTGCGAATTTTGTTATTTATTATCGGGCAGTAACAGGGATATTTGCGGACTTCTTCGCCGGATGCCTCTCTGTGGTTGTACAATCTGACTTTTCACTAATGACTTCAAACGCTGAGAAAGACAACTAATGTCATACATTGATGACATTACATCATGCAAACGGTACCACTATTTCACGCTTGCTTCAAGGAAAACCATTGGATTAGAAGGCAAACATTTTCAACTACAGATCAAAGCGGGAGACAAGCTCGAGCGTAAAGTTACAAACAACAAAATAAAATCATAGTTGCTTACCAGGGACACCAATAATTGCAATTACGATATAATATATTTTCCTGATACCGTTGAACGTTTCCAGCATTTTCTGTGTGAAGGATTCGATCCGTTGATTTACAAACAACCACACTGATGCATTTCTTCCGGCTGTCTTTAGTATAAATCCCTCCACATCCCCACAGGGACAGTGAGGTGTCTCATCATTCAGATTCATAATTGTTTTAATTAAATCGCGCGTCAGTGTTGTTCAGAACAGTTTGGATGAACTTACTGATGAATACCATACCCTGGAGTACCGACCGTTCTAAATAAGTTAATCAATGAAAAGGCGAAGTTGTTTTTAATCATATCTGAGGCTCCTTATTAAAGAAGGCTGGTTGGTGTTAGTCAACATAGCCCGTATTATTTAACTGCGGGCATTTGCTCAACTGAGGCCGATAGTCAATACTCTTTGCTACATTCACGTGTCATTGCAGTAATACCGAATGTGGCGATTGACTCACTTTAACTGAGACATTTCCAATTAAAAATGTCATGTGATCTCTCACATGAATAACCTATATTGCCCATAGTTTGACAGATTAATAGATATCATTAAATTTCAGAAATGCTACACATTTAAAAATGTTCCGATGGAAAACTGGCAAAAAATATGTATAATTTCCTCCAATATCGATAGTACAGTGATCAATCCAATATTACTGATTAATCTCTAAAACTGTCTCAAAACAGTACATTCCTCCAACTTCCAGATCAAAATTCACAACAACGCATCCTGTAAACTGGAAAGTAAAAGATAATGAAGTTGTGGCTGTCCTTCAAAAAAAAAAAACGAGGTGCCTTTCCTCAACAACATTTCCTCTATTTTTTACGTATCTCTGAGCAGCAGATTTCACACGGCCTGAAAACTGTGCGGCAGTTCCAGCTGTGTGGCAGCAAAGTCGTTGCGCGCTGGGGCATTTCAGTGACTGAGCGGCCGAGCACCCGGGCAGCTGAGACGGAACAGAGTTGCTAAATGTGACTACGATCTGAATCTGCACTTTTTCATGACGAAGTGAACACGAACATTGAGAAGGTCGAGAAGTCAAACTGTCCTTTGAGATTTGGACTTCAACAACCCATCAAACCAATGACAGAATTTATCTCTACTGTCCATGGTCCTGAAGCTGCTCACTCTGCACTGTCCATACCTCCCCAAATCTAGAGTCGGCTGCTGTGGCAAATATCCCTGTGCACTGCGCTGTCACTCTTCCTCTCTTGTGAACTTCCATCCAGACTGCCAGTTCTAGCTTCGAATTCATATTAACCAACAATAACTCCCTCGGCCCTGCACGATATTTTCAGCGTTATCTGAGAAGAATTATAAGAGCGCACGTGGAAACAGACCGACATGTTGGATTGAGATTGGTTAAGTGTTTATCTAAAATGACTATTCGGTTCCCTGTGATATTATATTCATATCGGAGCCCAATCAGAGTCTTTGGGTGGAGAAATAGTTGCTCAAATCTAATTCATCCTTGCCATTTGCATATCAAATTCAGGAATTTTGGGTAAGTAATCTTCTCTTTGAATTAGAAAGAACCAGTTCTGCTGTATTATTCAGCTCTGCATTTAAATAATTTCGCATAACACTTCGTTTGTATGTCTCTTCCTGCCTGTCTGTCTATCTATTTCTCTCTCTCTCACTCTCTCGCTCGCTCCCCCAACACTCTCTCACTCTCTCTCCCTCTCTCACTCTCTCTCTCTCTCTCTCCCAACCCCCTCTCTCTTCCCTCTCCCCAATGTGCACCTTTAGCCAGCAATTGCATTGACGAAGCAATAACCCGGTAGCCCCGGTTTCAAAATATGAGGATTGGGTTATCTCATTGAGTTATCGGATTACCCCACCCTCCCTACAGCTTAACTTTAACATATACTTATGCAGAACAGAAACAGGCCCATCAACCCATCACGTCCTTGCCAGTCATCAGACATGTCGTTACACTAATCATGCACAGATCACGGTCTTACTTTTCCGCTCATCCCACATCCATTTGCCCGAAATAAAGAAGCAAGATATTGCTCCGAAAAAATAGCGACTATGCTGTTGCCAACAATCTGCTTAAACAGACTTCCCTTCTACTTTACTTGTGAGCTTGAAGCAGCGGTTCTTCATCTGCTCGGGGGTAAACTCTGGCGATTAGTTTTGAGTGTTTTCTGGTTTTCAATTACGTCTTTTCTGCAACGAGGTTTTCAGTTGTCGATCCGTGAATCTAAAGATTGTCATGTCATTGTCGTAAAACGACACTTCACAGCTATTTCAGCCATTCTGTCTGTCAGTCGTTTTCGAGGAATTCTGCGCCCATCGTGTTTTAATTCTCTTTCTTTAAAACAACATTGGTTTAATTTCTATTGAAACACCGAGGCGCGCATTAGGAATATGACAGGAAAGAGGAATATCCAGGGATCCAACTTCACCTCCGTTCACATGGGGAGTTTTGGAATCCCACACACAAACACCACCAGAGATCAGAATTCAACAGGGGTCTCAGGCGCAGTAAGATAGGGGCTCTATTACCACGCGGTTACCTTTCCCACTTTGATATTGAACGTGCTGTAAATATACTTTATTAAAAATTTGCTTCGTTTGCTTCAAAATACATGTTTGTAACCGAACGCTGTATAACGTACAGATCTTAAAACCGGTGGGTCTTCTGGTGCACGGCGATTTCAGGATCATCTTTGCTGACTTATAGGAACCGGATGACTGGGCTGTTGGGTTACCGAAATGGCTTTCCTATTGAAGACGGAGTGCAGTGGTCGTTAGATCTTATTCGGACTCGATCTTTAACTCTTTGCGTTCGGCAGGGATCTGGGTTTGTCCCTCTGTGCGACCTGGACGAAAACTTGGCAGAGCGTCTTTGTGTCTTTGATGATGGTGCCCAGGTTGGTGCCTTCATGAACCGCGTAGTGCTTTGGCAAGTAATTCAAGGCATTCGATACATACAAGATGCAATAAGGACAACGTGATGCTTTCTGAGAGGTTATGACCTCTCAGGGATAAAGAGGGGAACCTTTGCTTGGATGAGGAGTATATGTGTGAGGTTTTTCATGAGTACTTTACATCGGAATTTAGGAAAGGGAAGAACGTGCAGGATAGCGAGATCAGTTCTCAGCAGATTGATATGCCGGCGCATTTCCAGGTAAAGGAGTTGTATGTATTGGAACTCTTAAATAACATTACGGTGGTTGTTAGCCTGGGGCCCGACAGGATATGCCCAAGGTTACGGAGAGAGATAGGAAAAGAGATTTGATGGGTTCTTTATCGAGAACTACCTGCCCTCTCTAGTCACAGGCGATGTCCCGGAGGACTGGCTAGTATCTATTGTTCTTCCATTAGTCAAGTAGGGAACTATGGTTAAACCTGGAAATATAGACCAGCGAGTCTCTCGTCAATTTACTGGGAGAATTCCCTGGGATATGATTCATAAGCACTCCAGTTAATTAGAGAGAGCCATCATGGCTTTATGCGGGGCAAGTCGTATCTTATGAAATTAATTGTGTTTCTCACGTGGTGACAAGTGTGGTTGATGAAGGTAGAGCTGTCGATGTTGTGTACATGGATCTAGTGAGGAGTTTGACAAAGTCCCTCAAGGGAGGCTCATCCAGAAGATTGAGATGAACGATGGGGATCTCCTGGGGATTAGTCACTGGGATCCGGAATGAGCTTCCCAGGGAAGACAGAGTACATATTCATGCCGGAGCTCTGTGCTGAGCGGTGTTCTGCAGGGATTTGTACCGGGACCTCTGCAGTTCGTGATGTATATAAATGATATTGATGAAAATTTAGATAGGTGAGTTTGTAAATTTGTGGATCACATGAAAATGGCCGCTGTGGACAGAGTAGACGACTGGCAAAGAATGCAACAGGATATCCGTCAGTTAGAGATATGAGCGGAAAGATTGAGGATGGCGTTTAACTCAGTCAAATATGCTGTGTTGCACCTTGGTAGGTCAAATGGAAATTTGCCATACACTGTCAAGTCGATGGCTTTTATCAGAGTTGATGAGCAGTGGGGACACGAGGACCCAGCCGCTGGAATTTGTCGCAGACAGCAGAGAAGTCTGCCGCCTCACAATAGCTTCCCGTAATATCCATCAGTAGCAGTTATATCCGCTGCGATGAGGCACTTTGAGAGGTTGGTCATGAAGCACATCAATTCCAACTGAGGAGTTGCTCCCTTCCGATCCCATCTGCATTACGTCAAACGACGTCAACAGCAGATGCCATTTCATTGGCTCTTCACTCAGCGCTGGAACATCCGGACAGGAAGCTACTGACGACCGGATGCTCTTCATAGACTCCAGCTCAGCATTGAACACCGTCACCCCCTCAGAACCTGTCACCCAGTACATGACCTGAGCTTTAGCATCTCCCGGGAAACTGGATGCTCGATTTCCTCATCGGCAGAGCCCGGTCAGTTCGGATTGTCAGTAATATCTCCTCCACGTTCACCGCCAGTAGACGTGACAAATGATCAGCGACCAAGGACGACGTGCTCAGAACAGATCACAAAACTACTCGATACTGCAAGGGTGAAAAGACCCCGATAGGAGTTGTATACAGACCCCCGAACAGTGGTAAGGATATGGTCTACAAATTACACCGGGAGATAGAAAGTGCATGCCGAAAGGGCAATATTCCCTACAGCTCACAAAATTACTCCATACTCTTCCTCTTCTAAATACACTTCCTCTTCTGAACGGCGATTCGTTGTAGTATGTGATATTCCTTTTCAGGATGTACTTTGAGCAGACTAAATGATTCGGGGATTTTGTGATCACCTTGAGGATACGGTGAAGATGAGAGCGGAGACAGCCCTCGCTGCGGGGGGCCGCGTTGCTTCCTGATGGCGGGACACGAACACGCGGTCGGCTCCATCACTCCGTGCAGATTAAAGCGTCCAGCGAAATTGAAATGATCGATGATGAGAGCTGAAACCGACCTGGTGATCAGCCAGTCTGTCTGTGTCGGACTGGTCTCCATCTCTTGTCGCTGCTGCTGGAGGACGGGAGGTGCGTGACTCTCCGGTCTCAATCCGTCAGGTTCATCAGCGGCCATCGGGCTCCTGGACGGGATTCACTGACCAGTGATGGTGGTGACGAATCAGCCAATTCGAAATCACTCTCTGCTTGATATATTTTCAGAAACTTCATGTGCTGTTATAGACAAATCCAATACGTCCTGTGTCATTTGAATATCAATGCTTGAGACGTACGCTTCCAGAATTATGGTACTGCTGGCAAGATTACGTTTTGTTTTCCGACATTACAAATATTATATAGAGTTGTTTAACAATACAGCTGAAACGTCTGTCTTCACGGGAGTTTGAACATTTTGGATCATAAATGGGGTATTCATTTATAATAAAAGATCGAGTATTCACAGTGTGTTTACTCTAAACTGAAAGAGATTACAGGTTTATATAAAATAACGACTATAGAAGCGTCCAGATTGCAACTATAATTAGCCGTGGATTATAACAGGCGATATAATATTACTTGACATCTTGATGAGGCAGATTTTGAGAATCTTACCTCTCATGAGTTGGATATGGAAACCAATGAGAATGAAGTTAAGGTGTGGAGAATGTTACGTTTTCAAAATAGTTTGTGGAGACAGTTTTGTTTTAAACACAGAGATCGGTTGGCGCCCGCAATGTGCCGGAGGGGACTGTTAAAACGACTACAGTTACTATCAGAAAAAGACAATGAGACAGGCTGCTGGTTGGATAGCAAGCCCGGCAGCACCTCTTCTTTCATGGTGGTGAATATGGAATATGGATTTTGTGGCATTTCTGCCTGAGCTCATGGGCGGTTTTGCAAATGCATTAACACTCTGAGGTGAGCGGATAGTTCACCACGTTCTTCACCCTCTCCCAGAACCTGGACTAGATGGCCGCGTAAATAAATGTCTTCGTGTAGAGGTAGTACTTAAACAGCAAAGTCCGACTTGTGAGACATATTCAGACTCGTTCCACTCTGCTCCGGCTAAGTGAATTCAAAATGATAATAATCGGCTAATAATTAACAAAAAACAGATGATAGAATTAAGTGAGTATGTGTGGTCGCCGGCTTGAGTACTGCAGATGACTTTTCCAGGCCCAATGTCTATGAGCCCATTCCGTGCCGGAGTCCGCTGCAGGATGGAGGCTGAACAAGAGGGTATTCTTCTGGGGTTGCAGACCCGTGTATGTGCTTGCCTTGGAGGGAGAAACGGAGCTTGATTTACCGTTGGTCTTTTGTTTCTTGTTGTCTCCCATTCTGTTCTATTCTGTGTGGATTTGCCAAGCATGTAGAGTCTCATGTTCTGGGGAAAAATACCATTCTACTCATGGAGGCATTTCAAAGAGATTTAAAAGTGGTTTATTTTTTCTTGACTACTCATGAAGAATAATGACGGCAGGACAAAATAATAAAAGAAAAACATGATTCATTAGCTGTGTTGCTTACTATATTGTAATTACAATTGTGATTTGCATCCCTCCTGTGACTCTCCCCACGGAGTATACTCTGGACTATAATAACGACGACATTCAGCAACTTGATTCATTGGGATGATCAGGTCTGATTCGCGAGATGATGGGGTACCCGCTAATTTTCCGGATAGACCGGATCTATTACCCGGTTCTTGCTGCCGTCGGTGTCCCAGGTGAGATAAAGACGACTGAAATTAAATATTATTGTACTACTGTGGTCTGTTGTGTGGAGTGTTTAGTGTGGATAAAAAGCAGCTGGTTTAAATATTTTAATGAAATATTAACGGAGACGTGGAAATGTTCTGCTTCTGTAAAGTTCAATAAATAATCCATATACATAAGTGAAAAAGGCTCTATTTGAAGCACAGGGATCAGATCAGAGATAATTAAGGTCCCTTCTTTAAATGTCGGTTGTTCTGAACATCATGCAGACATATTAAAGCAATAATGTTTACCCATTATCTTGTTTTCACATCTGCTATTGATGGTGGGTCTCTACTGCTTATTTGGTTCAGTTTGTGGTTTACCAGCGGACTAGAATAAGTGATTTGTCGCGTTATCAGTCAGCGATGCCCATCGCCAGTAGTTCCCATTCTCCTGGAGACTCAGGAGATGCAGATTCTGGAAACTTGCTAGTCTGAACGCAATGCTTCGACCCGAAACGTCGGTAGATACACACTTCTAAGTTTTTTTTTCATTCAAGGCTCTGCCAGACAAAAGTGGACGACTGAGATCCGCCGCTTTCTGAGTGAAACATGTCTCATCATTTAAATCCTGATGCGTGACTATTATCATTACCCAGTGTAATGTGAGAAGCCCTGCCTGTGGCAGAGAGCACAGAGCAATGGGTCAATTGGATTATTGTCAAGGTTAACCGTACATTAGAGAGACAAAAGGAAATGTGTTTCCCATTCCTTTCTCACCAGTCACTATGAAATTCCAAAATATCACTTGTTCCTTCAAGAAGAGGTAAATACATTAAAAATGCTGGAATTTTCAGCGAGTGACGCAGCAGATGTGCACAGAGAAAGATATCGAAACATTAGGATCGATCGTGAGTCATCCGGACAGTTGTGATTGGTACTAACATCGCATTTCACTTGTCAACACATCGAGTAACTTCAACAATTAGAGTTAGTTCTTCTATCCTTTCATGCAGGGGTAATGTGTAATCATAAAATAAAACAAATTCAAGGCAGAATTTGGAGAAATTGTATTTGACTCTTTATATATTTAAAAGGCTTTATCTACGCCGCAATTGTGTCAACATAATTGTAGATTTCCTGTCTCTTGCAGTGAACTTGGTGACAATTGTGATCCTGTCACGAGGAAGGTGCGGTTTGTCCAAATGCATCACTCGCTACCTGATGGCCATGTCAGCGGCGGATCTGCTGGTGGTTATTGTCGAAGTGATAATGCGTCGAGTTAATTTCATGTATTTCTCATTGAATTTTCTGTTTCTCACGCCAGTTTGTAGCATCAATTTTGTCGCGTACATTATAGCTGTGGACTGTTCTGTCAGGTTTACCGTCGGTTTTACCTTCGATCGCTTTGTGGCAATTTGCTGTCAGAAGCTTCAGTTAAAATATTGCACCGAGAAAACAGCTTCGGTGATTATCGCTGTTGTGATTGTATCAAGCTGCCTGAGAACAATCCCTTTCCATTTTTTGCATGTCCCTTTAGTCATCATTAACAATGTCGGATGGGGCTGCGTTGGAACACCTGATTATGTAACATCACCGCTGTGGAGAGCTTTCGAGAGGATCGAAAGCATCATAACCCCCTTATCACCAATCCTGTTCATTTCACTCTGTAATGCTCTGACCGTCAGACATATTATCGCGGCCAATAAAGTTCGCAAGCAATTCCGAAACAATGGAGAGAATTCAAAGGATGATGCAGAGGAGAAGAATCGGAAGAAGTCCATGATTTTACTTTTCACCATTTTCGGCCAATTTCATGTTACTCTGGATGATATATGTCGTACATTCTTTGAACTGGCCGGTGAGGAACTTCTTTTATCATGATCGGTTCTTTAGTGACCCAGTGTATATCGTCCAGGAGGTTGGGGTTATGTTACAGATTCTCAGTTCGTGTACAAACACGTGTATCTATGGATTAACTCAGCGGAAATTCAGAGAGGAACTGAGTAATGGCGCGAAATACATATTTACATTGAACGGGAAAATGCGCAAACTATAGTTAAACAGGGAAATGTACAGAATATAGATGAGTAGGATTCTGTGATATTGTTAAAAATTATGTGTAGGTTAGGGGGAAATTGGAAATTGAAAATATATTAATAAATAGAGTTTCATTGTAAAATGTTGTGGAGACCGGGTGTGAGAGAGAGAGAGAGAGAGAGAGAGAGAGAGAGAGAGAATGAGAATGAATTGATGAATTGTGGTGAATCAGCCACGGTCCCCTGTATTTGTGTTGTGCCAAATCTAGATAGTTCACATTGTCATTGTCCTTCTATTTAAATGCTTTCAATTATCTAACTCCACAACCCTTAAAGGATTAGTATCGTACACTTTCAGTAATGTTTATGGAAATAATCTCCAGTGTATCTCAGTTAACAATGAGTTCCGAAAAACGTCCGCTTGATCGGGACTCTCCCACATGTGGAGGCATCTCACTTGGCTGCTGTCTGTGATGCTTTTTCATTTTCTGCCTTTGATGACGTGGATTGCCCGAAAGTGGTCGAGTTCACTCTTGTATTATATAATCATATAACCATATAACAATCACAGCACGGAAACAGGCAATCTCGGCCCTCCTAGTCCATGCCGAACTCTTAATCTCACCTAGTCCCACCTACCCGCACTCAGCCCATAACCCTCCACTCCTTTCCTGTCCGTATACCTATCCAAATTTACCTTAAATGACACAACTGAATTGGCCCCTACTACTTCTACAGGAAGCTCATTCCACACAGCTATCACTCTCTGAGTAAAGAAATACCCCCTCGTGTTTCCCTTAAACTTCTGCCCCCTAACTCTCAGATCATGTCCTCTCGTTTGAATCTCCCCTACTCTCAATGGAAACAGCCTATTCACGTCAACTCTATCTATCCCTCTCAAAATTTTAAATACCTCGATCAAATCCCCCCTCAACCTTCTACGCTCCAATGATTATAGACCTAACTTGTTCAACCTTTCTTTGTAACTTAATTGCTGAAACCCAGGTAACATCCTAGTAAATCGTCTCTGCACTCTCTCTAATTTATTGATATCTTTCCTATAATTCGGTGACCAGAACTGTACACAATATTCCAAATTTGGCCTTACCAATGCCTTGTACAATTCCGGATACATTCGCTCTTTTGAA
The DNA here is from genome assembly GCF_030144855.1 of Hypanus sabinus. Taxonomy (NCBI): domain Eukaryota; kingdom Metazoa; phylum Chordata; class Chondrichthyes; order Myliobatiformes; family Dasyatidae; genus Hypanus; species Hypanus sabinus. The sequence goes on from NW_026781836.1 coordinate 20,263, forward strand.
TGCCTTCCATGTTCAAAGCTCAAAGTTCACGGTAACTTTCCGATCGAAGTACATGTGTGTTACCATATACAACCCTGAGAATTGTTTTCATACGGGCAGACATAGTAAATCCAAGAAATACAACAGAGTCAATGAACAAGCGGACCCAACCTGATGGCCAATAACCAATCTGAAAATACAACTGGAAAAAGTAATAATTAAGCCGGAAATATTCAGCAAATGCGATCAAGAATGTTTGAAAATGAGTCGATAGGCTGTGGGAACAGTTGAGTAATGGGCAAGTGGAGTTTTAAAACTGTGCTTGATTGCTGGCATGAAGTTCGTCAAACATAGAAAAGCTCCAGCAATATGCAGGCCCTTCGGCCCACAAAGCTGTACTGAGCATGTCCTTACCTTAGAACTACCTCGGCTTACCCATAGTCCTCTATTTTTCTGAGCTCCATGTACCCATTCCGGAGTCTCTTTAAAGACCCTGTCGTTTCCGCCTCCACCACCATCGCCGGCAGCCCATTCCATACACTCACCACTCTCTGCGCAAAAAAAAACTTACCCCTGACGTCTCCTCTGTCCCTGATTCCAGGCACCTTAAAACTGAGTACGCTCATGTTAGCCATATCCCTCCTGGGAAAAAGCCGCTGACTACTCAGACGATCAATCCCTCTCATCAGCTTATACACCTCTATCCGGTCACCTGTAATTATTCAGCAGGAAATATTCAGCAAATCTGATGAAGGCTATCTTACCTTTATAAATATTATTCCCCTTTAAATAAATAAATCAGGATTTACTTTCCTTACATTTTCCAATGCAGTAGAATTATAGCTACAGCCATCGTTTGCTCTCTGTTTTTATTCTTTTTTACTTTCTCCAGTACTACATTCGCTAACAATTAGCTATTGTCTTTGGCCCGTCTAAACTCTTCTGAAAAATACAGTTGAGGTTGATCATTCTACACTGAAGTGAACCGAACCTTACACCGTAAGCCAGCAATTGGGACAACAGTCTTTGGTCTGGTGAAAATGCCACACCACATTACAATTCCCCATTCTATTCCCGCCCCTACCCCCACTACAGCAGTGACCACGTGACCTCCCGCTAAATCCCTTTCATTCTTCACGTCCATTAAACTTTCAAATGATGATCTCATCCGATCGCCTCTCACCGTTACGCATCGTGCCGGGTTTTACTGATTCAGTAAAAAGCTGAAGGCATAGTTTGGTAACTGAAGCGTTGCCACTTCACTCGCTCAAGCCTCTCTCCCGGGGACCAATTTTAACCTGAGACACACCTTATTACTGGGAGTCTTTGGAAAAGCGGCTCCTCTGCCCGGCGCTATCAGCCACTGGACTCCGCGGCGAGAAACTGACCTGTCACAAACTCCGTACGTCTCGGGTGTTCACGACTCCGGTCCGGCCAAACCCGTGAGGTTGGGATGTCTCTCCCACCCAGACCCCGGTTTGAGTGAATGCTGTGTGATTTACTGTCCCCCTGCAATCGCCCGTCGGCAAGAAATAACAGATCGTGAACTGTGTACAGTTATAAAGAAAGTATATTCACGAACCTTAACTTAGCGAAATAGTTATTAAAGAAAACAAAAGGTCTCATTATAATTAAACAACGAAATGTAGACGTGGAGCTCATCTTGAAGTTGTCTGTCACTCACGCTCTCCGCCCTCGGTCTGTGTGGAAATACACTCCACCTTCCGAATGTCTCTCGGTATCCATCCCGAACAAACGGGCTCTCCCCCGGGAGTGTCGGCCTTCCTCCTTGAAGCCATTCACCTGCACCAAACACCCTGTGCCGCAGGGACAGCATCCTCAGCCATCTTCCCCCCGTCTTCTCCCAGCTCCCCCAAAAGGACATCGCCCCACCCTAGTGTCCCCCACAAAACCCTCTCGGTCCAGAATTCCCTCGACTGTCTGACACCAGATTCCTCAGCTGAACAACAAAGCCCCTTATCTCAGCTCAAACCCAAACAGTCTGAGAGCAGAACAGACTGTCCTTACAGATCCGCTGAAATTAAATACCTACAGCCTGGCAGAGAATAAATAATCTGAACCAGGGCGTTACACCTGCAATCCTGAATCGCTGTGTCTAACTTTATCTATTGGCGTCCGCTGTCTGATAGTAGGACAGGATTGCGTGCTTAATGTCACAGCGTTTGAATGCTTTAGAAAATTCATAGAGGGAGATAAACGATAAGAGGGAGTTGGACAACTAATCACAGAAATACCACAACTGCACTCAGAGGGGGTCTATGGGTGGAACTCAGAACAGGAAGGGTGCAATCACTCTGACGGCATTGTACTACAGAGCCCCCAATAGTCACCGGGACATTGAGCAACAGATATGCGGTCAGATCCAGGAAAGGTGTAAAAACAATAGCGTTGTTGTCATGGGGGATTTCAACCTCCTGACTATAAGCTGGGATCTCTGAGTACAAGAGGTTTCGACGTGGCAGAATTCGCCAGGTGCATCCGGGAGGGTTTGTTAAACCAATGTGTTGATAGAGCATAAGGAGGAGGGGCTGAAGTGGATCCTGTGTTGGGTAATGAACCCGGCGAGGTGACCAACCCATCAGCAGGTCAATAGACAGGAAACAGTGACCACAACTCCTGATAACACCAGAGCCCATGGAATTCAGGAAAGTGGGGTAAATATAAAGAAGATGTGACGAGAAGTATTTTTTACACAGACGGTGATGGGTGCCTGGACTGGGCTGCCTGGTGTGGTGGTTTTACCTGTCATTTTGATAGACATACAGATGTGATTAAAATGGAAGGAGATGGACATTTTGTAGGCAGAAACGGTTGGTTCACTGAGCCGCAATGAGTTTGGCACAATATTGTGGCCCAAGATCCTGTTTCCTTGCAGAACTGTTCTATGTTTTCTCTCTCTCTCTCTCTCTCTCTCTCTCTCTCTCTCTCTCTCTCTCTCTCTATCTCTCTCTCACACACACACACACACACGCGCACACACACACACACACACACACACACACGCGCGCGCACACACACACACGCGCGCACACACACACACACACACACACACACACACACACACGCGCGCGCACACACACACACACACACACACACACACACGCGCGCGCACACACATACACACACACACACACACGCACACACACACACACGCGCACACACACACACACACACACACACACACACACACACACACTCACACACACACACACACACACACACACACACACACACACACACACACACGCGCACACACACACGATGTGCGCGGCTTCTCTCTTTGGAACGACGGAGGATGAGAGGTGGCGTTTTAGAGTTGTACGATATGACAAACGGCATAGATAGAGTGGATAGCCAGAGTCGTTTATCCAGGTGGGAAATGGCCAACATGAAGATCCATCATTTAAGGGGATTGGAGGAAGTTATTGCGGGGAAGCTAGAGATGAGTTTTATTAGACAGAGAATAACGGGTGAGTGGAAAATCCTGCCAGAAGTGGTGGTAGAGGCTGAAACATCACACAGACTCTAGGATAGGTACATGGATGACAGAAAAATGCAGTGATATGTTGGAAAGGAGGGTTGGATTGATCTTGGAGTAGGTGGAAAGATCGCACAACATCGGGGACCGAAGGGTGTGTACTGCATTTTAATGTTTGATGTTCTTTGTTCGAAATGTTCAGACGCCCATCGAGTCCAAGTGATTTTTATTTTAAAGAATATGTGAAACATTGAATATGTGAATCATGATGTTAGTTAGCAGATTAACTAACTAAGCGCTCAGTGAGTTGGGCGGCCTCCTGTCATTCTCAGCCCCACGAGTTTAGCGTGGAACAACAACACAGTGTCAACTGTATTTAAACCCTGCGTTGTTTGAGGAGCGTTTTCATTGACCAGTCCACCTTTACACCAGGGAAGATGTCATTTATAACAGGAGGTCAGTTCGAATGTGAGATCATCGGGCTTTATCCTTTACCGATATCGGGGAGCTGTCGGGTTTATGCCGGGGAATGAACTCCAATCTGCAGTAAAAGTGCTCACTTCATTTTACCAGGTCTGCCTCCAATAAAGAGAAAATCCACTACCCTCTGTGCCCTCAGAGGCCGGTAGCAAGGAGAAAATATTTCACATGGAAAGAGATGGACATGCCCACTTCCATTTGGACAATTACGTCACTGTACAGAGAGAAAGTTTTATTACAACACCAAAGAGTTTAATCTGTTTTGTCGGTACTCTGGGGATTTCCAATTAAATATTACAAACTATTTATATGACATATATGACACCGACTGACATAGTCACTATATTCCATCTTCTTAAATCTGTTATTTATTTTCATGATCGATCTGAAGCGTCGCTATCCCGTGGAGATTAGCAGCTGTATAAATTCAGGGTTGAGGAAGATTTCTCCCATTTATTTACATTCGGAACGACTGTCGGCTGCTGAAATCCTCTGTTCAACTCACTCAGAAAATGCTGGAAACATTTTTCCGCATCAGGAATACATACTATCTTGTCATTGTGGCTATCGGTGTACCTGGTAAGCAATGTTGAGTGTTGTGTCATGTTTTAACAAAAGTCATGAACACTATCATTGATGATAATGATATGCGACTTGATGAAAGACGGAAGCTGTGTGAATAGAATATCATGTCAATGACAGAAAAGTCAGATATGGTCTCATAAAATCTCATAATATCTTGTAACGTTACAGTGAACAGCGAGACAATCAGCATAGTGATTTCTGTCTGTCTTATGGGACCGTGTGTTATTTCATTCTCTGGAATCACTTGTCATGAATGTCAGAGGCTATAGACTGAATTGTTCCGTTTGCATTTTCTCTCTGATTCTCATACCTCACATTCCTTCTGCATTCAGCCAAACTGTGATCTGAGGATTTGATCACAATTTCAGTGTGACCGGTGTCGCGTTGCTGTGAAAAATGCCGGAGTTCACACACATTCATTCCAGGTGAAGACGAGTAGTGGGTTGGGAATCATGGAAACCCAAGTTTAACAAAAGCCTGTTTATTCCCCTCCATCGCTGCAGCCCGACTTGCTGACTTCCTCCAGCGTTTTGTGTGTGTTCTTCATCACCAGTCATTGTTTCTCCATCCTGATCGAAAATATCACATTCAGATTTTCATCCTGTTTAACTGTACCGGGAAGTCAAGTATTCTGGTCCTTTAATCGGAGGATTTCATATCAACAGTTTAATTACTTTGCTGTTGTTTTGACCTTTCTCCGGTTCAGTTTGATGGTTGAAATTGGGTTACCTTTATTTCTGCAAACTGCAGCCGACCCGGTCGGTACTAGAAGTAAGTAATCGCCGGTTCCACAACGAGTGGAAGGAAAGAAAGAGATGGACCCGATTCTAGATGTTTTCCCTCTCTGACGTCATGTCCACACGGTATCAGATTATATAATATTTACGACATTCTGTCCATTTTATTAGTTAACGATAATACCGTTTACATTTGTATACGATACTTGCCGATACATGACATGGAAAGTATCTGAGCATTAGTTCGTATGTTTCTGCTTGTCCACCCTGCAGTTAATTTGGTGGCGATTGTGATCCTGTCTGGAGGAATGTGCGGCCTCTCCAGATGCACCAGTCGGTATCTCGTAGCCATGGCAGTGGCGGATCTACTCACCGTCCTCACTGCGGTTATGAAAAAGATGCGATTTTACGTACCGGGTTCATTTCTCGACATCTACCCTTTGTGCAGTATAATCTTTGTTCTGCAATGTGCTTCCAGAGACTGTTCGGTTTGGCTCACCGTCACTTTCACCTTCGATCGATTTGTAGCTATTTGCTGCCGGAAACTGAAAGCACATTTTTGCACCGGCAAAATGGCGGCCTTGTTCTTGTCGTCAACATGCATCGTTGTCTGTTTGAAAAACATCCCGTTCTACTTCATATCCAAACCGAGTAAGGTGGTTAATGGGGTTCTCTGGTTTTGTAAACTGAACCCCAGTTATTACACTGAGCCCGGCTGGGTCGCATTTGACAGGTTGGACAAGAGTTTAACCCCGTTGATCCCGGTCGCTGTCATTTTGCTCCTCAACACCCTGACGGTCAGACACATTATAGTGGCCAGTCGAATACGCGAAGGACTGAGAGGGAAGAGGAAGGGGGAAAATCAGACTGACCCGGAGATGGAGAGCAGGAGGAGGTCTATCTTTAAGTATAATGTTGGGGCAACAGATGCCAATAATTATACCGATTCAGAATTCATCATCAGTGCAATCGGGTACATGTTGCAGAATTTGAGTTGCTGCACGAATACGTTTATTTACGGGGTGACCCAGTCCAGGTTCCGGGAGCAGTTCATAAACGCAGTGAAATTCCCGGTGACCTCGGTCAAGCGCTTCATCAATGAACAAAGGAATTGAGGACAGCCAGAGACAGCTCAGTGTTTCCGGACTACCCCCTCATGTTACCCCACCCCCGCTAGTACCGTGATTAAAGGGTTCACACAAAATAATGTCTGGCTGTACATCGTACTGGAGATGAGATGGGAACATTATCACAATTCTGGTTTTAAGTTTGGGTGCGTAGCCTGTGATTTGCATTTTTCGATCCTGTGACTGCTCCTCCGTCAGGAGTTTTTATTCTCTCTCGAAACCCACTCTGCCGTTTCCGGGTCACACTCTGTTCATACCTGGGCAAATCTTGCCGCTGCCGGAATTCGACCTGGTACAGAGCAAGCGAATGGATCTTCACAGACAGTCACATTCATTGTGTTCCTTGCAGATCTCCACCGATTGCCTGTTTCCCAGCTCAAGCCTTAAAGCACAATTACATTTACCTTACCTTGATTAATATTTTTCCCCTATAAATGAACCAGAATTTATTTTTCTTACTTCCGCGGTAGAAATATAGCTACAGACGTAGTTTACTGATATAGTGGCTTTCCATTCTCCTGTACTAAATTCGCCACCAATAAGCTCTATACTCTGGTCCGTCCAAGCTGTTCTGAAAACCACAGTTCACGTTGATCTCCCTGCCTCCATTGTTCGCTGAAGTGAGCGGAACCTCACAATGCGAACCAGCTATTGGACAACAGTCTTCGGTCTGGTGAAAATGCCTCACCATGTTACAATGCCCCATTCTATTCCCGACCCTCCCCCAGTGACCCACCATGTGACCTATTGGGACAACAGTCTTCGGTCTGGTGAAAATGCCCCACCATGTTACAATGCGCCATTCTATTCCCGACCCTCCCCCCACTACAGCAGTGATCCCCCACGTGACCTCCAGCTAAGTCCTTCTCATTCTTCACGTCCATTAAACTTTCAAATGATGATCTCATCAGATCGCCTCTCACCGTTACGCATCATGCAGGGTTTTATCGATTCAGTAAAAAGCTGAAGGCATAGTTTGGTAACTAAAGCGTTGCCACTCTACTCGCTCAAGCCTCTCTCCCGGGGACCAATTTTAACCTGAGACACACCTTATTACTGGGCGTCTTTGGAAAAGCGGCTCCACTGCCCCGCGCTGTCAGCCACTGGACTCCGCGGCGAGAAACTGACCTGTCGCAGGCTCCGTACGTCTCGGGTGTTCACGACTCCGGTCCGGCCAAACCCGTGAGGTTGGGATGTCTCTCCCACCCAGACCCCGGTTTGAGTGAATGCTGTGTGATTTACTGTCCCCCTGCAATCGCCCGTCGGTAAGAAATAACAGATCGTGAACTGTGTACAGTTATAAAGAAAGTATATTCACGAACCTTAACTTAGCGAAATAGTTATTAAAGAAAACAAAAGGTCTCATTATAATTAAACAATGAAATGTAGACGTGGAGCTCATCTTGAAGTTGTCTGTCACTCACGCTCTGCACACTCGGTCTGTGTGGAATCACACTCCACCTTCCGAATGTCTCTCGGTATTCATCCCGAACAAACGGGCTCTCCCCCGGGAGTACTGAATCCCTGAAGCCATTCACCTGCACCAAACACCCTGTGCCACAGGGACAGCATCCTCAGCCATCTTCCCCCCGTCTTCTCCCAGCTCCCCCAACAGGACATCGCCCCACCCTAGTGTCCCCCACAAAACCCTCTCGGTCCAGAATTCCCTCGACTGTCTGACACCAGATTCCTCAGCTGAACAACAAAGCCCCTTATCTCAGCTCAAACCCAAACAGTCTGAGAGCAGAACAGACTGTCCTTACAGATCCGCTGAAATGAAATACCTACAGCCTGGCAGAGAATAAATTATCTGAACCAGGGCGTTATACCTGCAATCCTGAATCGCTGTGTCTAACTTTATCTATTGGCATCCGCTGTCTGATAGTAGGAGAGGATTGCGTGCTTAATGTCACAGCGTTTGAATGTTTCGAAAATTCATAGAGGGAGATAAACGATAAGAGCGAGTTGGACAACTAATCACAGAAATACCACAACTGCAGTCAGAGGGGATCTATGGGTGGAACTCAGAACAGGAAGGGTGCAATCACTCTGACGGCATTGTACTACAGAGCCCCCAATAGTCACCGGGACATTGAGCAACAGATATGCGGTCAGATTCAGGAAAGGTGTAAAAACTATTGTTGTCATGGGGGACATCAACATCCTGACTATAAGCTGGGAACTCTTGAATGGAAGTGGTTTCGACGGGGCAGAATTTGCCAGGTGCATCCGGGAGGGTTTGTTAAACCAATGTGTTGATAGAGCATCAGGAGGAGGGACTGCAATGGATCTTGTGTTGGGTAATGAACCCGGCGAGGTGACCAACCCATCAGCAGGTCAATAGACAGGAAACAGTGACAACAACTCCTGATAACACCAGAGCCCATGGAATTCAGGAAAGTGGGGTAAATATAAAGAAGATGTGACGAGAGTTATTTTTTGCACAGATGGTGATGGGTGCCGGGACTGGGCTGCCTGGTGTGGTGGTTTTAGCTGTCATTTTGATAGACATACAGATGTGATTAAAATGGAAGGAGATGGACATTTTGTAGGCAGAAACGGTTGGTTCACTGAGCCGCAATGAGTTCGGCACAATATTGTGGCCCAAGATCCTGTTTCCTTGCAGAACTGTTCTATGTTCTATGTTTTCTCTCTCTCTCTCTCTCTCTCTCTCTCTATCTCTCTCTCTCTCTCTCTCTCTCTCTCTCTCTCTCTCTCTCTCTCTCTCTCTATCTCAGACACACACACACACACACACACACACACACACACACACACACACACACACACACACGCGCACACACACACACACACACACACACACACACACACACACACACTCACACCACACACACACACACACACACACACACACACACGCACACACACACACACACACACACACACACACACACTCACACCACACACACACACACACACACACACACACACACACACACACGCACACACACACACACACACACACACACACACACACACACACACACACACACACACACACACACACGCACACACACACACACACACACACACACACACACACACGATGTGTGCGGCTTCTCTCTTTGGAACGACGGAGGATGAGAGGTGGCGTTTTAGAGTTGTACGATATGACAAACGGCATAGATGGAGTGGATAGCCAGAGTCGTTTATCCAGGTGGGAAATGGCCAACATGAAGATCCATCATTTAAGGGGATTGGAGGAAGTTATTGCGGGGAAGCTAGAGATGAGTTTTATTAGACAGAGAATAACGGGTGAGTGGAAAATCCTGCCAGAAGTGGTGGTAGAGGCTGAAACATCACACAGACTGTAGGATAGGTACATGGATGACAGAAAAATGCAGTGTTATGTTGGAAAGGAGGGTTGGATTGATCTTGGAGTAGGTGGATAGATCGCACAACATCGGGGACCGAAGGGTGTGTACTGCATTTTAATGTTTGATGTTCTTTGTTCGAAATGTTCAGACGCCCATCGAGTCCAAGTGATTTTTATTTTAAAGAATATGTGAAACATGGAATATGTGAATCATGATGTTAGTTAGCAGATTAACTAACTAAGCGCTCAGTGAGTTGGGCGGCCTCCTGTCATTCTCAGCCCCACGAGTTTAGCGTGGAACAACAACACAGTGTCAACTGTATTTAAACCCTGCGTTGTTTGAGGAGCGTTTTCATTGACCAGTCCACCTTTACACCAGGGAAGATGTCATTTATAACAGGAGGTCAGTTCGAATGTGAGATCATCGGGCTTTATCCTTTACCGATATCGGGGAGCTGTCGGGTTTATGCCGGGGAATGAACTCCAATCTGCAGTAAAAGTGCTCACTTCATTTTACCAGGTCTGCCTCCAATAAAGAGAAAATCCACTACCCTCTCTGCCCTCAGAGGCCGGTAGCAAGGAGAAAATATTTCACATGGAAAGAGATGGACGTGCCCACTTCCATTTGGACAATTACGTCACTGTACAGAGAGAAAGTTTTATTACAACACCAAAGAGTTTAATCTGTTTTGTCGGTACTCTGGGGATTTCCAATTAAATATTACAAACTATTTATATGACATATATGACACCCACTGACATAGTCACTATATTCCATCTTCTTAAATCTGTTATTTATTTTCATGATCGATCTGAAGCGTCGCCATCCCGTGGAGATTAGCAGCTGTATAAATTCAGGGTTGAGGAAGATTTCTCCCATTTATTTACATTCGGAACGACTGTCGGCTGCTGACATCCTCTGTTCAACTCACTCAGAAAATGCTGGAAACATTTTTCCGCATCAGGAATACATACTATCTTGTCATTGTGGCTATCGGTGTACCTGGTAAGCAATGTTGAGAGTTGTGTCATGTTTTAACAAAAGTCATGAACACTATCATTGATGATAATGATATGCGACTTGATGAAAGACGGAAGCTGTGTGAATAGAATATCATGTCAATGACAGAAAAGTCAGATATGGTCTCATAAAATCTCATAATATCTTGTAACGTTACAGTGAACAGCGAGACAATCAGCATAGTGATTTCTGTCTGTCTTATGGGACCGTGTGTTATGTCAGTCTCTGGAATCACTTGTCATGAATGTCAGAGGCTTTAGACTGAATTGTTCCGTTTGCATTTTCTCTCTGATTCTCATACCTCACATTCCTTCTCCATTCAGCCACACTGTGATCTGAGGATTTGACACAATTTCAGTGTGACCGGTGTCGCGTTGCTGTGAAAAATGCCGGAGTTCACACACATTCATTCCAGGTGAAGACGAGCAATGGGATGGGAATCATGGAAAACCAAGTTTAACAAAAGCCTGTTTATTCCCCTCCATCGCTGCAGCCCGACTTGCTGACTTCCTCCAGCGTTTTGTCTGTGTTCCTCATCACCAGTCATTGTTTCTCCATCCTGATCGAAAATATCACTTTCAGATTTCCATCCTTTTTAACTGTACCGGGAAGTCACGTCTTCTGGTGAATGTCCTTTAATCGGAGGATTTCATATCAACAGTTTAATTACTTTGCTGTTGTTTTGACCTTTCTCCGGTTCAGCTTGATGTTTGAAATTGGGTTACCTTTATTTCTTTATTTCTAGATGTTTTCCCTCTCTGACGTCATGTCCACACGGTATCAGATTATATAATATTTACGACATTCTGTCCATTTTATTAGTTAACGATAATACCGTTTACATTTGTATACGATACTTGCCGATACGTGACATGGAAAGTATCTGAGCATTAGTTAGTATGTTTCTGCTTGTCCACCCTGCAGTTAATTTGGTGGCGATTGTGATCCTGTCTGGAGGAAAGTGCGGCCTCTCCAAATGCACCAGTCGGTATCTCGTAGCCATGGCAGTGGCGGATCTACTCACCGTCCTCACTGCGGTTATGAAAAAGATGCGATTTTACGTACCGGGTTCATTTCTCGAATCTACCCTTTGTGCAGTATAATCTTTGTTCTGCAATGTGCTTCCAGAGACTGTTCGGTTTGGTTCACCGTCACTTTCACCTTCGATCGATTTGTAGCTATTTGCTGCTGGAAACTGAAAGCACATTTTTGCACCGGCAAAATGGCGGCCTTGTTCTTGTCGTCAACATGCATCGTTGTCTGTTTGAAAAACATTCCGTTCTACTTCATATCCAAACCGAGTAAGGTAGTTAATGGGGTTCTCTGGTTTTGTAAACTGAACCCCAGTTATTACACTGAGCCCGGCTGGGTCGCATTTGACAGGTTGGACAAGAGTTTAACCCCGTTGATCCCGGTCGCCATCATTTTGCTCCTCAACACCCTGACGGTCAGACACATTATAGTGGCCAGTCGAATACGCGAAGGACTGAGAGGGAAGAGGAAGGGGGAAAATCAGACTGACCCGGAGATGGAGAGCAGGAGGAGGTCTATCATCTTACTCTTCGCCATATCCGGCAGCTTTATCCTTCTATGGCTGGCCACTGTTATAAATTTCTTTAAGTATAATGTTGGGGCAACAGATGCCAATAATTATACGGATTCTGATGTTATCCTTGAGGCAACCGGGTACATGTTGCAGAATTTGAGTTGCTGCACGAATACGTTTATTTACGGGGTGACCCAGTCCAGGTTCAGGGAGCAGTTCATAAACGCAGGGAAATTCCCGGTGACCTCGGTCAAGCGCTTCATCAATACACGAAGAAATTGAGGACAGCCAGAGACAGCTCAGTGTTTCCGGACCAACCCCCTCATGTTACCCCACCCCCCGCTAGTACAGTGATTAAAGGAGTCACACAAAATAATGTCTGGCTGTACATCGTACTGGAGACCAGATGGGAACATTATCACAATTCTGGTTTTAAGTTTGGGTGCGTAGCCTGTGATTTGCATTTTTCGATCCTGTGACTGCTCCTCCGTCAGGAGTTTTTATTCCCTCTCGATACCCAGTCTGCCGTTTCCGGGTCACACTGTGTTCATACCTGGGCAAATCTTGCCGCTGCCGGAATTCGACCTGGTACAGAGCAAGCGAATGGATCTTCACAGACAGTCACATTCATTGTGTTCCTTGCAGATCTCCACCGATTGCCTGTTTCCCAGCTCAAGCCTTAAAGCACAACTACATTTACCTTACCTTGATTAATATTTTTCCCCTATAAATGAACCAGAATTTATTTTTCTTACTTCCGCGGTAGGAATACAGCGACAGACGTAGTTTACTGATATAGTGGCTTTCCATTCTCCTGTACTAAATTCGCCACCAATAAGCTCTATACTCTGGTCCGTCCAAGCTGTTCTGAAAACCACAGTTCACGTTGATCTCCCTGCCTCCATTGTACGCTGAAGTGAGCGGAACCTCACAATGCGAACCAGCTATTGGGACAACAGTCTTCGGTCTGGTGAAAATGCCTCACCATGTTACAATGCGCCATTCTATTCCCGACCCTCCCCCAGTGACCCACCACGTGACCTATTGGGACAACAGTCTTCGGTCTGGTGAAAATGCCCCACCATGTTACAATGCGCCATTCTATTCCCGCCCCTCCCCCCCACTACAGCAGTGACCCACCGCGTGACCTCCAGCTAAATCCTTCTCATTCTTCACGTCCATTAAACTTTCAAATGATGATCTCATCAGATCGCCACTCACCGTTACGCATCGTGCAGGGTTTTATCGATTCAGTAAAAAGCTGAAGGCATAGTTTGGTAACGAAAACATTTCCACACCATTCGCTCAAGCCTCTCTCCCGGGGACCAATTTTAACCTGAGACACACCTTATTACGTCTTTGGAAAAGTGGCTCCTCTGCCCCGCGCTATCAGCCACTGGTCTCCGCGGCGAGAAACTGACCTGTCGCAGGCTCCGTACGTCTCGGGTGTTCACGACTCTGGTCCGGCCAAACCCGTGAGGTTGGGATGTCTCTCAGACCCCGGTTTGAGTGAATGCTGTGTGATTTACTGTCCCCCTGCAAGCGCCCGTCGGCAAGAAATAACAGATCGTGAACTGTGTACAGTTATAAAGAGGGTATATTTATGAACGTTAACCTGAGCAAATAGTTGTTATGTATATTTATGAATGTTAACCTGACCAAATAGTTATTAAAGAAAATAAAGAAAAGCAAAAGGGGCCCATTATAATTAAACCGAAATGTTGACGTAAGTGGAGCTCATCTTGAAGTTGTCTGTCACTCATGCTCTGCACCCTCGGTCTGTGTGGAAACACACTTCACCTTCTGACTGTCGCTTGTAATCCATACCGAACAAACGGGCTCTCCCCCGGGAGTACTGAATCCCTGAAGCCATTCACCTGCACAAGACACCCTGTGCCACAGGAGCGGCATCCTCAGCCATCCTCCCCCACCCCGTCTTCTCCCAGCTCCCCCAACAGGACATCGCCACACCCTAGTGTCCCCCACAAAACCCTCTCGGTCCGGAATTCCCTCGTACCTTCTATATGTTCCACCATCCTGACTGTCTGACACCAGATTCCTCAGCTGAACAACAAAGCCCCTTATCTCAGCTCAAACCCAAACAGTCTGAGAGCAGAGCAGACTGTCCTTACAGATCCGCTGAAATGAAATACCCACAGCCTGGCAGTGAATAAATAATCTTAACCGGGGCGCTACACCTGCATTCCTTAATCGCTCTGTCTAACTTCATCCATTGGCGTCCGCTGTCTGATAGTAGGACAGGATTGGGTGCTTAATGTCACAGGGTTTGAATGTTTCAGAAAGTTTATTGAGGGAGATAAACGATAAGAGGGGGATTTGGACAACTAATCACAGAAATACCACAACTGCACTCTGAGGGGATCAATGGGTGCAACTCAGAACAAGAAGTGTGCAATCACTCTGACGGCATTGTACTACAGAGCCCCCAGTAGTCACCGGGACATTGAGCAACAGATATGCGGTCAGATTCAGGAAAGTTGTAAAACAATAGAGTTATTGTCATGGGGAATTTCAACATCCTGACTATAACCTGGGTTCTCCGAATGAAAGAGGTTTCGACGGGGCAGAATTCGCCAGGTGCATCCAGGAGGGTTTGTTAAACCAATATGTTTCCAGAGAATCAGGAGGAGGGACTGCAGTGGATCTTGTGTTGGATAATGAACCCGGCGAGGTGACCAACCCATCAGCAGGTCAATAGACAGGAAACAGTGACCACAATTCCTGATCGCTGTTGTTGAGGTTGGGTCTGGACCTTGGGCTGGATTCAGAAATCGAAGACTGAGGAGAGTGGTCGAGGGGACTGATTCTCATTGGAGGTCTGTGGTTAGTGATGTTCTGCAGGGATTTGCACTGGAACGGCTGCTGTTATGCATATAAATGACATGTATGCAAATTCAGATGAGTGGGTTAGTAAATTAGCAGATGACATGAGGATTGGCGGTGTCGTGGACAGCGTAGACAACTGACATAGAATACAAGAGTATATGGGTCAGTTGCAGATATCAGCAGAGAAACGGCAGATGGATTGTAACTCTCCAAATGTGGTGTTGTAACCTGGTCGGTCAAATGCAAAGAGATAGTTCACTGTTAAAGGCAAGATCCTTAACAGTGTGATGAGCAAGGGGTCACGGGGTCCAAATTCAGAGCCAAATGCAGCCTGACAGGTTGGATAAGAAGGCGCCTGGCGGGCTTGTCTGAATTAGTCGAGGTACCGAGTTCAAAACCAGTGATTATGTTGCTGAGTTATAAGACTGCAGTTGGGCCACAGCTGGAATATTGTAGATATTTCTGGTCGACCCTTCATAGGACGGATGTCAAGGCTTTGCGGAGGGTGTAGAAGAGGTTTACTATGGAAATACATCGATTAGAGGGCATGTGCTGACACGAGAGTTTGGACAGACTGGGGTTGCTTTCTCTGGAGTGGCGGAGGCTGAGAGCAGATCTGAGATGTTTCTGAAATGATGTGAGGCATAATTAGACTAGATGTAGAATATCTTTTACCAAGGGCTGAAATGTCTGATACCAGAGGTCATGCAGTTCAGGAGAGATGGGTAAGTATAAACGAGATGTAACGGGAAGTATTTTCGGCACACCAGAGAATGGTGCGTGTCTGGACTGCGCTGTCTGAAGCAGAAACAACTGAGAGTTTTAAGAGCCATTTACAGAGAAGCATGCATGTACTGAAAAAGGAAGGAAATGTGCATTGTGTAGGGGCCACATTGGTTCTTTTCCATTGCTGAAGTGTTCAGTGTTCTGTGGTTATATTCTCTCTCTCTCTCTCTCTCTCTCTCTCTCTCTCTCTCTCTCTCTCTCTCTCTCTCTCTCTCTCAATGTGCCGTCAGCTGCATTTCATTCCAGAATGTAGGGGAACGAGTATCTGAGCATTTCTTCTCGATCTTTCTGTCTCCATCCCTAGGGGCAAACTGGGAACCGGCAGCTTTTATTTCTCCGTTGTGTCCGGTACTCCCGCTGCCGCCTCCGCTACATTACTGAGACCAGTGACCGGTCATGAATTGGAGAACCGTTTCATTGAGCATCTCCGCATCACCCGCCACGAGCAGGACTTCCGGTGGCCAAACATTTTAATTCCGATCCCTGTTTCCAGTCCGACGTTTCGATCGATGGCATCCTCCTGTATCAGGATGAGGCCACCCTCAGGACGGAGGAGTACCGATTTATATTCCGTGTGGGTAACCTCCATCCTGACGGCATAAATAGCGAATTTTCCTACTTGTGCACAAATCCCTCGCCCCTGATTCCTCCGTTCCCCAATTTGATCTTTCAATTCCTCTCACCTGCCTATTACTTCCCTCCGGTTCCCCTCCTCATTCCCTCTCTCCTATTGCTACTCTCCTCTCCTAGCAGATCTCTTGATCTCCTGCACGATCTTTCACCCACCTGGATTCCCCTATCACCCCTCCAGCGAGCCTCTGTCCCCTCCCCTCATTTTATTATTCAGGCATCCTCCGCCATCCTCCTCAGTCCTGAAGAACGCCCCAGGTCCCAAACGTCGACAGTGAACACCTTTCCGCAGATGCTGCCTGACCTGCTGAGATCTTCCAGCATTTTGTCTGTGTTGCTTTGGGTTTTCAGCATCTGCAGATTTTCCCGTGTTTGTGAACAATGTTGACGGCTCCGTCAATGTCAGTCAATGAACCGCTGCAGGATGACGCATTGTTCAGAACGTCACAGCGTAGGGGTGAGACACGTGAAAGTCATGAAAGCGGCAGCCGTGGCTGATCTGTGTGCTGAATAACTCTGAGACCGCTGCATCGAAAGACTACAGAACCTCTGTGCGTTGTTTTATATTTCTGGATGATATATTTCGGATTTCTGAAAGTAAACAGCTCGGGGAAATAAAAGTGGAACCATAATCACAAGAGGTTGTATCGTTGCTATACACCCA